>NC_042620.1:8622093-8648935 GCF_901001135.1 Rhinatrema bivittatum
TGGAGGGGTCAGAGTGCTCGCCACAGATGGGAAATATTGTGCTCTCTTGAAGTTTATCACTGTACGATGTGTATAAAACCTGGAGACAGCGTAACCTGTCATGTTATAAACGTGTACCATAGTGTGGATGCAGATGGTGATTGTACACGAAACGCATCACTTCGTAATTACTTGACAGTATGGGATGATTGTCGCCTTCCTTATCTCTGACTTGCACATCGCTAGCTCCGTTTGCCTCCCTCTCCTGGCTCGCATGTTCCGGTAGGCACCCAGATCAGTCCAGACTCCGGGTTTTGCCTCCTGCCAGCAGATGGAGACAGAGAAAGTTTCACTGACACTGTACATAACCCGGTGTGCCACCCGCAGTCCCTCAGTCTTTCTCTGTCTCCAGAAGACGAAACCTGCAGTTCCCTGTACGTACTAGGATCAGTCCAGACCGTGGGTTATGTCCCCCTTCCAGCAGATGGAGTCAGAGCAAAAACCTGAGAGGGTGGTCCCTACTAACTGGTGCACCCTCTGTAAACCTTCAGTATTTCTCTGACTCCAGCAGATGGCAGTTGCACCTTCGGTTCCCCAGTTCGTTTAGAGGATAGTTTACAGAATTTCTTTATTCTTTGTTTTCCTCTAATTCTTTCCTTGGATGGATCATAGTTATAAAGTTAAAAAAAAAAAAGCCTCAGTGTTCAGCTTCTCTGGAGACTTCAGGCAGAACTTTATTTTCAGGGACAGTCTGTCTTGTACATTCCGTCTTATGTTATTCTGTTGTTTTTGGGGTAAGTGTTTACTTATTTCTTACAGCCAGTATTTCAGCTGCCTTAGGGGTGAATGTTGGTGGTCCAACCTCTCCCCCACGACCTCCTGCTGCCCTGAGATGCGTTTCTTCCTCGGTGCAGCCTAACAGTTGCAGAGACGCGCCATTCCCCTGACTGAACGGGAGAGCGGGTCGTTTCTGACAGATAGCAGCGCTGAATTTCTTGTTCCTGTGAGGAGCTGGGTGCAGGGGGAGGGGTGGTCCAGTCCCTTCCCTGTGGAGACCCCATAGAAGCTCCATACCTCAGGGGTCTCATCAGAGAAATAAAATCCCTCTGTCACTTTAATATCCTGAGAAGTCTCTACCTCAGGTCTTCATCAGAGAAGTAAAATCCCTCTGTCACTTTAACATCCCTGAGAAGCTCCATACCTCAGGTCTCTCATCAGAGAAGTAAAATCCCTCTGTCACTTTAACATCCCTGAGAAGTCTCATACCTCAGGTCTCTTCAGAGAAGTAAAATCCTCTGTCACTTTAACATCCCTGAGAAGCCTCATACCTCAGGTCTCTCATCAGAGAAGTAAAATCCCTCTGTCACTTTAACATCCCTGAGAAGCCTCATCCTCAGGTCTCATCAGAGAAGTAAAATCCCTCTGTCACTTTAACATCCCTGAGAAGCCTCATACCTCAGGTCTCTCATCAGAGAAGTAAAATTCCTCTGTCACTTTAACATCCCTGAGAGTCTCATACCTCATGTCTCTCATTGTCAGAGAAGTAAAATCCCTCTGTCACTTTAACATCCCTGAGAAGCCTCATTCCTCAGGGTCTCATCAGAGAAGTAAAATTCCCTCTGTCACTTTAACATCCCTGAGAAGCCTCATCCTCAGGTCTCATCAGAGAAGTAAAATTCCTCTGTCACTTTAACATCCCTGAGAAGCCTCATACCTCAGGTCTCTTCAGAGAAGTAAAATCCCTCTGTCACTTTAACATCCCTGAGAAGCCTCATACCTCAGGTCTCTCATCAGAGAAGTAAAATTCCCTCTGTCACTTTAACATCCCTGAGAAGCCTCATACCTCAGGTCTCTCATCAGAGAAGTAAAATCCCTCTGTCACTTTAACATCCCTGAGAGCCTCATACCTCAGGTCTCATCAGAGAAGTAAAATCCCTCTGTCACTTTAACATCCCTGAGAAGCCTCATACCTCAGGTTCTCATCAGAGAAGTAAAATCCTCTGTCACTTTAACATCCCTGAGAAGTCTCATACCTCAGGTCTCATAGAGAAGTAAAATTCCTCTGTCACTTTAACATCCCTGAGAAGCCTCATTACCTCAGGTCTCTCATCAGAGAAGAAATTCCTCTGTCACTTTAACATCCCTGAGAAGCCTCATACCTCAGGTCTCTCATCAGAGAAGTAAAATTCCTCTGTCACTTTAACATCCCTGAGATGTCATACCTCAGGTCTCTCATCAGAGAAGTAAAATCCCTCTGTCACTTTAACATCCCTGAGAAGCCTCATACCTCAGGTCTCATCAGAGAAGTAAAATTCCTCTGTCACTTTAACATCCCTGAGAAGTCTCATACTTCAGGTCTCTCATCATAGAGGTAAAATCCCTTTGTCACTTTAACATCCCTGAGAAGCCTCATACCTCAGGTCTCTCATCAGAGAAGTAAAATTCCTCTGTCACTTTAACATCCCTGAGAAGCCTCATTCCTCAGGGGTCTCATCAGAGAAGTAAAATTCCTCTGTCACTTTAACATCCCTGAGAAGCCTCATACCTCAGGTCTCTCATCAGAGAAGTAAAATTCCTCTGTCACTTTAACATCCCTGAGAAGTCTCATACCTCAGGTCTCTCATCAGAGAAGTAAAATCCCTTTGTCACTTTAACATCCCTGAGAGCTCATACCTCATGTCTCTCATTGTCAGAGAAGTAAAATCCCTCTGTCACTTTAACATCCCTGAGAAGCCTCATACCTCAGGTCTCATCAGAGAAGTAAAATTCCTCTGTCACTTTAACATCCCTGAGAAGTCTACCTCAGGTCTCTCATCAGAGGTAAAATTCCTCTGTCACTTTAACATCCCTGAGAGCCTCATTCCTCAGGGGTCTCTCATCAGAGAAGTAAAATTCCTCTGTCACTTTAACATCCCTGAGAAGCCTCATACCTCAGGTCTCATCAGAAGTAAAATTCCTCTGTCACTTTAACATCCCTGAGAAGCCTCATACCTCAGGTCTCTCATCAGAGAAGTAAAATCCCTCTGTCACTTTAACATCCCTGAGATGTCTCATACCTCAGGTCTCTCATCAGAGAAGTAAAATTCCTCTGTCACTTTAACATCCCTGAGAAGTCTCACTCAGGTCTCTCATCAGAGAAGTAAAATTCCTCTGTCACTTTAACATCCCTGAGAAGCCTCATACCTCAGGTCTCATCAGAGAAGTAAAATTCCTCTGTCACTTTAACATCCCTGAGAGCCTCATACCTCAGGTCTCTCATCAGAGAAGTAAAATCCTCTGTCACTTTAACATCCCTGAGAAGCCTCATACCTCAGGTCTCATCAGAGAAGTAAAATCCCTTGTCACTTTAACATCCCTGAGAGCCTCATACCTCAGGTCTCTCAGAGAAGTAAAATTCCTCTGTCACTTTAACATCCCTGAGAAGTCTCATACTCAGGTCTCTCATCAGAGAAGTAAAATCCCTCTGTCACTTTAACATCCCTGAGAAGCCTCATCCTCAGGTCTCTCATCAGAGAAGTAAAATTCCTCTGTCACTTTAACATCCCTGAGAAGTCTCATACTTCAGGTCTCTCATCATAGAGGTAAAATCCCTCTGTCACTTTAACATCCCTGAGAGTCTCATACCTCAGGTCTCTCATCAGAGAAGTAAAATTCCTCTGTCACTTTAACATCCCTGAGAAGCCTCATACCTCAGGTCTCATCATAGAGAAGTAAAATCCCTCTGTCACTTTAACATCCCTGAGAAGTCTCATACCTCAGGTCTCTCATCAGAGAAGTAAAATCCCTCTGTCACTTTAACATCCCTGAGAAGTCTCATACCTCAGGTCTCTCATCAGAGAAGTAAAATCCCTTTGTCACTTTAACATCCCTGAGAAGTCTCATACTTCAGGTCTCTCATCATAGAGGTAAAATCCCTTTGTCACTTTAGGCTGTCTGGAGGGGAAAAGAAAAAGGAAAAGGAGGAAAGGTTTTTACTTTTTATTAATCAGTTCCCTGTACAAGGACCGGCAGCTTACGGGGGAAGGAGTGGAGAGCAGTTTTCTCTCTCTCTCGCTCGCAGCAGCCGGGCGCAGAAGGACTTTGCCGTTCCTGTGGCAACTCCTCCCCCCCCCCCCTCCCTCCCGATGCCATTTTGTATCCACATGTGGAGAACCAGCCTGCTGCACCTGTTTCTTGGCCAGATGGGGGAAGGGACTTCTTATTTTACTACTGATTTTGTACTTTTATTACACCAAATTTAAGCCCTGTGCAACCAGCTGACCTAGAGCCTGCTTCTCCTCCCGATGCGGCCCCTTCCCCAGGGGAGCCTTAACGAGACATGTTCTTATGTTCTTTTCTTCTACGTTTGTGATTTTAATGCACAAACTGCACAAACTGGTCCAATTTAATGCACAAACTGGTCCAATTCGCCCCAGACGAATTGGACCAGATCATTAAATGCTTGGAGAGAATAAGGTGCATAAATTGCCGGAAGATCGTCACTACGCGACCCCGGTTCAGAGGCCAACGGCGTTGTCGTCAGACTAGACCGGTGCCTCACAGGACTTCCTCTTCGTGGTCGCAGTCCAGGTCTCATTCCTTTCGAGGCCGGAGACCGGCTCGGAACTCCTCTGCGCACGGAGCTTCTGCTACATCTACCCAGTGAAACGTTGCCGGTCCACTCTTCGGTTCCCAGGATAGGAGGACATCTCTCCCTCTTCTACGAGGAGTCAGAAGACTGTTTTGGATTTATGAGCCTTCCTCCCAGGAGGTTTTTGGGTCTTAGGGGTTCCTTCCCTGTCAGGTTGAGGTGGACAAGCAGGGGCTTGGTGACCCTTTTGAATACTCGCTCCTTTCTTCCGTGGGGTGTAATTCTGGAGGTCCAGATCCCTCCCCATCACGAGGCCGCTGAGGTGGCTGCAGGCTCGGGATATTCTTTTCTTCCGAGGCAGTCTATTCTTTTTTGAAGCCTCTGTTTTCCAGCTTTGGAAGTTGAATAAAGTTTAAAAAAAAGGACGAGTTTCAGGCAGTAGCCCAGCTCTGCTGTGCGGGCGACTTCCTCCTCATTGGGTTTTAGCGGCTGGGGTGCTTATTTTTGGTGGCTGTTCCTGTGCTCTGAGGTAGGTTTCCCCGCAATCGCAATGGGCCACGGGTCAGCATGCTGCGTCTCAACCGGCTCGGTTTGTGTGCCGGATGTTTGGCGGGCGATAGGGCTCGTCCAATGGCCAAGCAGGCGCGAAAAAGCAACGGAGGGCCCCCGCTTCTGCATCACTTCGGGTTTTGCGCCGGGTGATGATCCCTTCCCGCTCAGTGCGGGAATGGCAGCCATTTTGAATGTGCTTTTGGCCATTCCCACGCTGTTAAGGGGGAAGGGGGTGTTCACCCGCGGTTGTCTCCAGTCTGTTCTGCTTCTGAGGAGAACCGGGGGCTCAGAGGGGGAAGAGGTCCCCATGCTGCCAGTTCTTGGATCCTTTCCAGCTGGGACTGGGACATCAAGACCGTTTTCAGCAGACTTTGTGTTACTGCTGCATGAGGCTTATCTTGCCAAACAGCAGGCAGATTGTTCTTGTATGGATTCTCGGTCTCATCCATCGGAGGGGTGCTGTAGGGCTGAGGCAGGATTGTTCTATTAGAAAATGCATTTCCCCTGTCCAGAGATTGTTGGGTCCTGCTTCAGGATCAGGACCAGGTGGGGATGAGTCGTAGGGTTCTGACGATGGTCCAGTGGGGACAGGGGAGCCTCCTGTTTTTGACTTACCGGTAGATCCAGTGGCTGGAAGTGTGGGTCAAGGGGATGACCCAAAGGTGGTCCATCTTTTCAGGAAGGAGGAGCTAGTTGCTTTAATTCCTCAGGCTACTCAGGTGCTTGGGGTCAAAATTCCCTAGGCGGACTCTGATATGGAGGGTGCAGATCCGGTCCTGGATGGGCTGCAGGGTCCCCTGACGGCCTTCCCATAGGACAAGTCAGTGAGGAAGCTGGTGGAAAGAAAGTGGGGAACTCCCGATTCCGGCTTAAAGGTGAGAAGGGCTATGGTGAAGCTTTATCCATTGCCGGAACAAACGTTAGAGCTTTTTGCCCTTCCTAAGGTCAATGCTGTGGTTTCGGCGGTTATCAAAAAGACAACTATCCCAGTGGTAGGATCCGCGGCGTTGAAGGACATGCAGGATCATAAATTGGAAGTACACCTCAAGAGGATTTTCGAGGTTCTGGCTCTGGGTTTGCGTGCTGCTATTTGTACCAGTTTTATGCAGTGTGCTTGTCTGCGCTGGGTGCAGCAGATGGAAGAAAGCCTGCCGAAGTCAAGCGAGGAGGCGGACAGGGCAAGCGTGTTGAGGCGGCAGTTTCATACGGTGCAGATGCTCTTTATGACTTGGTTTGTACTTTGTCTCGGATTATGGTGTTGCGGTTTCCGCCAAAAGGTTGCTGTGGCTGCGTAACTGGTCGGCGGACACGTCCTTCAAGTCACAGTTAGGCTTGCTGCCTTTTAAGGGTTGGCTCTTGTTTGGTGAGGACCTCGAGCAGTTGATGCAGGATCTGGGTGACAGTAAGGTCCTTAGGTTGCCAGAGGATAAGCCTAAGGGCAAGAGATTTTTCAGGTGTGTTCCTGTTTTCGGGGTGATAGAAGGTTTGTCTGGCAAGAGCAGCACCAGGTCCACAAAGGCAATTTTCACTTCGGGGTCCGTCCTTTTGGGGTGCTCAAAGACCTTTCCGGGGGTTGCTGGTGGTAGTGTAACCACAGTTCAGTCCTCTTAATGTAGAGAGGCTTGTCCACTCTGTCGTTCCTATTATAGGAAGTCACCTTGAGCGTGTTACGAGGAGTGGGCCAAGATTACTCAGACCAGTGGGTTCTCAGTGTGGTAAAAGATGGCTACGCTTTAGAATTTGCTCTTCCCGTCCGCGACTTGTTTCTACTTTCCCCTTGAGATTCTTTAGATAAACAGGTAGCGGTTCAGGAGATGCGGACCATCTGCGCCAACAGGGGGCTGTGATTCCTGTTCCCCGCGAGGATCCAGGCGTGGGAAGATATTCAATTTACTTCACAGCCCAAAGATGGAAGGCATTTTCCAGCTGATATTCTCGATTTAAAAAAGGTAAATGCAGTGCTCAAGTTCCGCGTTTTCGGATGGAGACCCTAAGGTTGGTGATAACAGTGGTTCGCAAGGGAGAGTTTTCTGGCATCTCTGGATCTAACTGAAGCTATCTACACATCCCATTCATCCAGACTTGCAGGTGTTTTCTGTGATTTTGATTCTGGGTCAGTATTTTCAGTTTCAGGCCCTTCCTTTCAGGTCAGCCACGGCGCTACCACCTTCACCAGGTGATGGTGGTGATGGCAGTGGCAGTGGCTCTCCATCAGGGAGGTGTTCTGGTGCATCCTTGTCTGGACGACTGGCTTATCAGGGTGAAGTTGGAGATTCTTTGTCATCAATCAGTTCAGAAGGTTATCGGCATTCTCCAGTCACTCGACTGGGTTGTGAATTTGACGAAGAGTCATCTGTTGCCGATGCAGTCTCTGGAGTATCTGGGAGCTCGGTACAACACTCTAGTAGGCAAAGTGTATCTCACAGAGGAGCATGTTCTGAAACTTCAGGGGCAGATTTGGCACTTATTTCGGTTACCAATGGCCAAGGTCTGGGATTATTTGCAAGTTCTGGGCTCTATGGCTTCAACCTTGGATTTGGTGCTGTGGGTGTTTGTTCATATGAGACCATTACAAAGGGCCCTTTTGGCTCGGTGGAACCAGGTCTTGGAGGTGTTTCAGATTCCTTTGCCACTCGATTGTGTCGCGTGGGAGAGCCTTTCCTGGTGGCTTCTAAATTCCAGTCTCGTTCGGGGTGTGGACCTCGAAGTTCTGCAGCAGTCGGCTCAGGGTGATTGGTCCGGGAAAGAGATAGCGTGGTGTATCCAGAATCTCTTTGATCTTAATTTCTAAGTCGTCTTCTGCATTGAGGACAGGTGGATCTTGAGATTTGGAAGAATCTTGCAGAGTGTTATTGATGATATCAGTAGCAATGGATTGAGCTGCTGTGGACGTCACTGAAGGTTTCAGTGGAAGTGGTGATGTTAGGGTACGTCCAAAACCCATCTCTAGAGATGACTCTCCAGTAGAAGTTGTTGTATGAGAGAGGATGTAGAATTCAGCAGTAATAATTAGCTGCTATGGATGTCACTGAGGCTTCAGCGGAAGTGGCGATGTTGGGGTATAGACGTCTTGGGGGTGGGGGTATAGCAGCTGTTACATTAAGCTGAATATGCATCGTGATCCAGGGACGCAAAGGAACAATGCCCCCCCTGGATCTAGGGTCACTCCCTGAATGTTGGACGTAGTCTTAAGGAAGGGAGGGTGGTGGGATCCACACTTGTATAAAAAGTGATTACATGACGGTATATTGGTGCTGTTATTGTATATGATGTTTTTCTCTTCATCAGTTCTGTGTTGTCCTTCAGCGGTTGTGGTTTGTAAGCTGTTTCCTACATGTATCAACTCAATAAAAGCAAGATAAAACATAAAGATGGCGAAGCAATGTGACAAGGCATAGCTAAAGCCAGAAAGAATGCTGGGTCTACCTAGTGAGAGGAATAATCAGTAGAAAAAGGTGAAAATTCCATTGTACAGGTCTTTGGTGTTGTCTCACCTGCAGTATTGTGTTTAATGCTGGAGCTTGTTTCTCAAAAAGGATAGAGACAGAATGGAGGCGGACCAGAGAAGGGCAACAAAAAAGTTGTGTGGGGTCTGTATCGGAAGATCTATGAGGAGAGGAGGTGCAGGGGAGATAGGATACAAACCTTCAGATACCTAAAAGGTTTCAATGATGTATGGACTTCAAACGTTTTCCGTTGGATAGAAATCAGTAGAACTAGGGGTTATGAAATGAAACTCTATGGGGGATGATTCAGAACCAACATCAGGAAATATTTCTTCACGGAGAAGGTGTTGGAGGCCTGGAATGCCCTTCTGGAGGAGGTGGTGAAGAAGTGAAGGCAGATAGCTAAATTTCGGTATAGAAAACATTTAAATAAATAATAAATAAAATAGTCAGCGAAGTCAAAGGGGCATGGGATAAGCACTGTGGATCGCTACAGGCTAGAGGACGGAAATGAGATAAGAGTGCAGGGGGTAACTTACTGGTATGGCAGTTACTACCCATAGCAGAAGGCATGGAGATTACTATCCTTAACGAATATGCTTTGAGGCTTACAACTGCAACATTTCTCCATACTTAGATGGCAGGGGGAAAAGAGGAATTGGATTCAGATGACAGCCGAGGGCCCCGATTTCCATGATCTGGGATGCTGTTACGCGGACATAAGGGAAAAAGCACAGGACTGCTTCTATGGACAAAGTCTTAAAGGAAACAAAGACAGCATGCATGGGGGTAACTTGTTGGTGCATCGGTTTACTAAGTCTCGCTACTTTTTGATGCAACTCCAACATTGCTCTCTGCTTCAGCGGCAGGGGAAAAGGGGAATTGGATTTAGAAGGGAACCATTGAGGGCTCCGACTTTTACGGTCTGCGGAACTGATAACCTGCACAGAGCAGCAATTACTACCCTTAACAGAAGGCATGGGGTCAGTACCCTTAGCCAATAAGCCTTGATGCTTTTGAGGCAACTGCAACATCGCCCTCCGCTTCAAAGGATGGGGGTGGAAAGAAAGAGGAATGTGGATTCAGAGACAACCAACATGAGTCATGACATTTTTACAGTCTGGGGAACTCATCCTCATACCTAAAGAAAAAAAACACAGGACAGCTTCTACTGCCAAGTCCATAACCAAAGCACGTCAAGCAGCCCTGACTGATACATGGGGGTAACCTGCACGGCGCGGAAGATGGGGGAGCTTGCTGGGCAGACTGGATGGACCTCTGGTCCTTTTCTGCCATATTTCTATGTTTCTTTGACTACAGGTGACAAGTTAGGTTATGTAGCAATGTCAGTAAAACTTTCTCTGTCTCCATCTACTGGCAGGGATGCAAAAGCAGGAGTCTGGACTGATCTGTGGTACCTGTTAATTTTCTTTCCTGTAGTAAGAACCAGTTTTCCTTTACTAGCCTCGTGTGTCCCCTTTCTCTGGCTTGCACGTCACTAGCCCCATTTGCTTCCCCCTTCTCTCTTCAGGCTCCACTGGCTTCGTGAGTAACCTGCGAACCTTCCTGTGGATTCGGGTCCAGCAGTACACAAACCGGGAGGTTCAGATCCGGCTCTTTGCACATCTCCATGCCCTGTCCCTGCGCTGGCACTTGGGGCGCAAGACGGGAGAAGTACTGCGTAGTGTGGACAGGGGCACCAGCAGCATTAACAGCCTGCTTAGGTAAGAGAGGAGGCACCGGTAGCGCCAAAAGGCTGCTCACATAAAGGGAGAGAGACATTACTAGCACCGACAGCCCGCTCACATAAAGGGAGAGAGACATTACTAGCACCGACAGCCCGCTCACATAAAGGGAGAGAAACATTTCTAGCACCGACAGCCCGCTCACATAAAGGGCGAGAGTCATTACTAGCACCGCCAGCCCGCTCACATAAAGGGCGAGAGACATTACTAGCACCGACAGCCCGCTCACATAAAGAGAGAGAGACATTACTAGCACCGACAGCCCGCTCACATAAAGGGAGAGAGAAACATTACTAGCACCGACAGCTCGCTCACATAAAGGGAGAGAGACATTACTAGCACCGACAGCCCCGCTCACATAAAGGGAGAGAGACATTACTAGCACCGACAGCCCGCTCACATAAAGAGAGAGAAACATTACTAGCACCGACAGCCCGTTCACATAAAGGGAGAGAGACATTACTAGCACCGACAGCCCGCTCACATAAAGGGAGAGAAACATTACTAGCACCGACAGCCCGCTCACATAAAGGGAGAGAGACATTACTAGCACCGACAGCCCGCTCACATAAAGGGAGAGAGACATTACTAGCACCGACAGCCCGCTCACATAAAGGGAGAGAGACATTACTAGCACCGACAGCCCGCTCACATAAAGGGAGAGAGACATTACTAGCACCGACAGCCCGCTCACATAAAGGGAGGCTCACATAAAGGGAGAGAGACATTACTAGCACCGACAGCCCGCTCACATAAAGGGAGAGAGACATTACTAGCACCGACAGCCCGCTCACATAAAGGGAGAGAGACATTACTAGCACCGACAGCCCGCTCACATAAAGGGCAAGAGACACATTACTAGCACCGACAGCCCGCTCACATAAAGGGAGAGAGACATTACTAGCACCGACAGCCCGCTCACATAAAGGGAGAGAGACATTACTAGCACCGACAGCCCGCTCACATAAAGGGAGAGAGACATTACTAGCACCGACAGCCCGCTCACATAAAGGGAGAGAGACATTACTAGCACCGACAGCCCGCTCACATAAAGGGAGAGAGACATTACTAGCACCGACAGCCCGCTCACATAAGGGCAAGAGACACATTACTAGCACCGACAGCCCGCTCACATAAAGGGAGAGAGACATTACTAGCACCGACAGCCCGCTCACATAAAGGGAGAGAGACATTACTAGCACCGACAGCCCGCTCACATAAAGGGAGAGAGACATTACTAGCACCGACAGCCCGCTCACATAAAGGGAGAGAGACATTACTAGCACCGCCAGCCCGCTCACATAAAGGGAGAGAGACATTACTAGCACCGACAGCCCGCTCACATAAAGGGAGAGAGACATTACTAGCACCGACAGCCCGCTCACATAAAGGGAGAGAGACATTACTAGCACCGACAGCCCGCTCACATAAAGGGAGAGAGACATCACTAGCACCGACAGCCCGCTCACATAAAGGGAGAGAAACATTACTAGCACCGACAGCCCGCTCACATAAAGGGAGAGAGAGACATTACTAGCGCCGACAGCCTGCTCACATAAAGAGAGAGAGACATTACTAGTGCCGACAGCCCGCTCACATAAAGGGAGAGAGACATTACTATCGCCGACAGCCCGCTCACATAAAGAGAGAGAGAAATTACTAGCGCCGACAGCCCGCTCACATAAAGGGAGAGAGAAACATTACTAGCACCAGCAGCCTGATCAGGTATAATGGGATGGACCCTTCTATTAACCTTTTAGGTACCAACGTTCCACAAGTGGAATATTCTTTCATATACTTTTAATTACTTGCAAATTTTTTTATACCATATTTGGGTCTTGTTAACTAAGATATGTAAAAGGGGCATCAGGAAATAATTCCTTCAATGAGCAGGATCTAAAAGGTTAAAAAAAAAAAAAAAATTAAAAAATGACTGCACACCCTCCTAGTGAAAGGTATCGGTGAAGTCCCGTGTTAATCACACAGTTACTGTGTGGCTGGTTTAATGAGCAGGTTTGTAATACGACACGTCAGCTATGGCCGATGCCAGGCCATGAACCGGTGGGACCTGTTCCGAATGCATGGGAGCTGAGCCCACGCCTGGCCCCTCTGTCTTCAGGGCTGTGTGAGCCCCATGGGAGTCCCTGACCTCCGACCTGCGGAGGACCCTGGGTGGGTGTCGGGGGAGGGGAGCAGGTGCTCGGGGCTCTCCGTCAGATATTCACTGAGCTTTTTTTTTTTTTATTTCCCAGTTATATCGTCTTCAGTATTTTTCCCACTATTGCCGACATAATCATTGGAATAATTTACTTCACGTCTGCGTTCAACGCCTGGTTCGGCCTCATCATCTTCGTGTGCATGAGTTTGTACCTCAGTAAGTCCTCCTTTGCACACACAAGGGAAGGAGAATAGATTGGTGGTTCTAAGGACACTGGGCACAGATTGGTTCACCACTTCTAAAACCTTGCACACCAGCATTGTTTGCTTGCAAAACGTCGGAGCATTGCCCGGCCCCCCCCCCCCCCCCGCCCTTAGTGTATTGGGTAGAGGCAGAGCCAGGGGCCCAACCCACCTGCACTCCCATCCTTTTCACTGCTGTTCCCTTGCCCTGCCCCCTACAGCCCTCACCATCCTGATCACGGAGTGGAGGACCAAGTATCGGCGGGACATGAACACCAGAGACAACGAAGCCAAGTCCAAAGCTGTCGACTCGCTTCTCAACTTCGAAACGGTAACATCCGGGCAGGGCTTCTGGGGCCTCTCCCGCTTTACAGACGCGGGGCAGGTTCCTAGCAGTGAGCGGGTGGGGTTGGTAATTATGTAGGGGATCTGGGGGGGCAGTTCCTAGCGGTGGGGGAGTGAGCGGGTGGGGTTGGTAATTATGTAGGGGTTCTGGGGGGCAGTTCCTAGCAGTGGGTGAGCAGGCGGGTGGGGTTGGTAATTATGTAGGGGATCTGGGGGGGCAGTTCCTAGCGGTGGGGGAGTGGGCGGGTGGGGTTGGTAATTATGTAGGGGTTCTGGGGGGGAAGTTCCTAGCAGTGGGGGAGTGAGCGGGTGGGGTTGGTAATTATGTAGGGGTTCTGGGGGGCAGTTCCTAGCAGTGAGTGAGCGGGCGGGTGGGGTTGGTAATTATGTAGGTGTTCTGGGGGGGGCAGTTCCTAGCGGTGGGGGAGTGAGCGGGTGGGGTTGGTAATTATGTAGGGGTTCTGGGGGGGCAGTTCCTAGCGGTGGGGGAGTGAGCGGGTGGGGTTGGTAATTATGTAGGGGTTCTGGGGGGCAGTTCCTAGCAGTGAGTGAGCGGGCGGGTGGGGTTGGTAATTATGTAGGTGTTCGGGGGGGGCAGTTCCTAGCGGTGGGGGAGTGAGCGGGTGGGGTTGGTAATTATGTAGGGGTTCTGGGGGGGCAGTTCCTAGCGGTGGGGGAGTGAAGCGGGTGGGGTTGGTAATTATGTAGGGGTTCTGGGGGGCAATTCCTAGCAGTGGGTGAGCGGGCGGGTGGGGTTGGTAATTATGTAGGTGTTCTGGGGGGCAGTTCCTAGCGGTGGGGGAGTGAGCGGGTGGGGTTGGTAATTATTTAGGGGTTCTGGGGGGCAGTTCCTAGCGGTCGGGGGAGTGGGCGGGTGGGGTTGGTAATTATGTAGGGGATCTGGGGGGCCAGTTCCTAGCGGTGGGGGAGTGGGCGGGTGGGGTTGGTAATTATGTAGGTGTTCTGGGGGGGCAGTTCCTAGCGGTGGGGGGAGTGAGCGGGTGGGGTTGGTAATTATGTAGGGGTTCTGGTGGGGCAGTTCCTAGCGGTGGGGGAGTGAGCGGGTGGGGGTTGGTAATTATGTAGGGGTTCTGGGGGGCAGTTCCTAGCAGTGAGTGAGCGGGCGGGTGGGGTTGGTAATTATGTAGGTGTTCTGGGGGGGCAGTTCCTAGCGGTGGGGGAGTGAGCGGGTGGGGTTCGTAATTATGTAGGGGTTCTGGGGGGCAGTTCCTAGCGGTGGGGGAGTGGGCGGGTGGGGTTGGTAATTATGTAGGGGATCTGGGGGGCCAGTTCCTAGCGGTGGGGGAGTGGGCGGGGTGGGGTTGGTAATTATGTAGGTGTTCTGGGGGGGCAGTTCCTAGCGGTGGGGGAGTGAGCGGGTGGGGTTGGTAATTATGTAGGGGTTCTGGGGGGGGCAGTTCCTAGCGGTGGGGGAGTGAGCGGGTGGGGTTGGTAATTATGTAGGGGTTCTGGGGGGCAGTTCCTAGCGGTGAGTGAGCGGGCGGGTGGGGTTGGTAATTATGTAGGTGTTCTGGGGGGGCAGTTCCTAGCGGTGGGGGAGTGAGCGGGTGGGGTTGGTAATTATGTAGGGGTTCTGGGGGGGCAGTTCCTAGCGGTGGGGGGAGTGAGCGGGTGGGGTTGGTAATTATGTAGGGGTTCTGGGGGGCAGTTCCTAGCAGTGAGCGGGCGGGTGGGGTTGGTAATTATGTAGGGGTTCTGGGGGGGCAGTTCCTAGCGGTGGGGGAGTGAGCGGGTGGGGTTCGTAATTATGTAGGGGTTCTGGGGGGCAGTTCCTAGCGGTGGGGGGAGTGGGCGGGTGGGGTTGGTAATTATGTAGGGGATCTGGGGGGCCAGTTCCTAGCGGTGGGGGAGTGGGGCGGGTGGGGTTTGTAATTATGTAGGTGTTCTGGGGGGGCAGTTCCTAGCGGTGGGGGAGTGAGCGGGTGGGGTTGATAATTATGTAGGGGTTCTGGGGGGGGCAGTTCCTAGCGGTGGGGGAGTGAGCGGGTGGGGTTGGTAATTATGTAGGGGTTCTGGGGGGCAGTTCCTAGCGGTGAGTGAGCGGGCGGGTGGGGTTGGTAATTATGTAGGTGTTCTGGGGGGGGCAGTTCCTAGCGGTGGGGGAGTGAGCGGGTGGGGTTGGTAATTATGTAGGGGTTCTGGGGGGGCAGTTCCTAGCGGTGGGGGAGTGAGCTGGTGGGGTTGGTAATTATGTAGGGGTTCTGGGGGGCAGTTCCTAGCAGTGAGTGAGCGGGCGGGTGGGGTTGGTAATTATGTAGGTGTTCTGGGGGGGGGGCAGTTCCTAGCGGTGGGGGAGTGAGCGGGTGGGGTTGGTAATTATGTAGGGTTTCTGGGGGGGCAGTTCCTAGCGGTGGGGGAGTGAGTGGGTGGGGTTGGTAATTATGTAGGGGATCTGGGGGGGTGCAGTTCTTAGCAGTGGGCGAGTGGGCGGGTGGGGTTGGTAATTATGTAGAGGTTCTGGGGGGCAGTTCCTAGCAGTGGGTGAGCGGGCGGGTGGGGGTTGGTAATTATGTAGGTGTTCTGGGGGGGGCAGTTCCTAGCGGGGGGGGGAGCGGGCGGGTGGGGTTGGTAATTATGTAGGGGTTCTGGGGGGGCAGTTCCTAGCGGTGGGTGAGCGGGCGGGGTGGGGTTGGTAATTATGTAGGTGTTCTGGGGGGGCAGTTCCTAGCGGTGGGGGAGTGGGCGGGTGGGGTTGGTAATTATGTAGGTGTTCTGGGGGGGCAGTTCCTAGCGGTGGGGGAGTGGGCGGGTGGGGTTGGTAATTATGTAGGGGTTCTGGGGGGCAGTTCCTAGCGGTGGGTGAGTGAGCGGGTGGGGTTGGTAATTATGTAGGGGTTCTGGGGGGCAGTTCCTAGCGGTGGGGGAGGTGAGCGGGTGGGGTTGGTAATTATGTAGGGGTTCTGGGGGGCAGTTCCTAGCGGTGGGTGAGTGGGCGGGTGGGGTTGGTAATTATGTAGGGGTTCTGGGGGGGCAGTTCCTAGCGGTGGGGGAGTGGGCGGGTGGGGTTGGTAATTATGTAGGGGTTTCTGGGGGGGCAGTTCCTAGCGGTGGGTGAGCGGGGCGGGTGGGGGTTGGTAATTATGTAGGTGTTCTGGGGGGGGGGCAGGTTCCTAGCGGTGGGGGAGTGAGCGGGTGGGGTTGGTAATTATGTAGGGGTTCTGGGGGGGCAGTTCCTAGCGGTGGGTGAGCGGGCGGGTGGGGTTGGTAATTATGTAGGGGTTCTGGGGGGGGCAGTTCCTAGCGGTGGGTGAGCGGGCGGGTGGGGGTTGGTAATTATGTAGGTGTTCTGGGGGGGCAGTTCCTAGCGGTGGGGGAGTGGGGCGGGTGGGGTTTGGTAATTATGTAGGGGTTCTGGGGGGGGCAGTTCCTAGCGGTAGGGGAGTGGGCGGGTGGGGTTGGTAATTATGTAGGGGTTCTGGGGGGGCAGTTCCTAGCGGTGGGTGAGTGAGCGGGTGGGGTTGGTAATTATGTAGGGGTTCTGGGGGGCAGTTCCTAGCGGTGGGGGAGTGAGCGGGTGGGGTTGGTAATTATGTAGGGGTTCTGGGGGGCAGTTCCTAGCGGTGGGGGAGTGGGGCGGGTGGGGTTGGTAATTATGTAGGGGTTCTGGGGGGGCAGTTCCTAGCGGTGGGGGAGCGGGGCGGGTGGGGTTGGTAATTATGTAGGGGTTCTGGGGGGGCAGTTCCTAGCAGTGGGTGAGCGGGCGGGTGGGGTTGGTAATTATGTAGGTGTTCTGGGGGGGGCAGTTCCTAGCGGTGGGGGAGTGGGCGGGTGGGGTTGGTAATTATGTAGGGGTTCTGGGGGGCAGTTCCTGGTGGTGGGGTGAGTGAGTGGGTGGGGATGGTAATTATGTAGGGGATCTGGGGGGGCAGTTCCTAGCGGTGGGGGAGTGAGCGGGTGGGGTTGGTAATTATGTAGGGGTTCTGGGGGGCAGTTCCTAGCGGTGGGGGAGTGAGCGGGTGGGGTTGGTAATTATGTAGGGGTTCTGGGGGGCAGTTCCTAGCGGTGGGGGAGTGAGCGGGTGGGGTTGGTAATTATGTAGGGGTTCTGGGGGGCAGTTCCTAGCGGTGGGTGAGCGGGCGGGTGGGGTTGGTAATTATGTAGGGGTTCTGGGGGGCAGTTCCTAGCAGTGGGTGAGCGGGCGGGGGGGTGGGGTTGGTAATTATGTAGGGGTTCTGGGGGGGGCAAGTTCCTAGCCAGTGGGTGAGCGGGCAGGTGGGGTGGGGTTGGTAATATGTAGGTGTTTTCTGGGGGGGCAGTTCCTAGCAGTGGGTGAGCGGGCGGGTGGGGTTGGTAATTATGTAGGTGTTCTGGGGGGGCAGTTCCTAGCGGTGGGTGAGTGGGCGGGTGGGGTTGGTAATTATGTAGTGCAGTGAGGGAGCACTACCCGCCTGCTCTGGATGCAGTTAGGGAGGAAGTGCGCCATCGCAGATACAAACAAGGCAGAAGTGAGGGTGGGAATGAGAGGCAGCCCAGGATCCTGCCCCGCTACCCCCATCCTCATGCCCTACTGATTTACTTTTATTTTATGTGAACTCTTTATTCCACAAATTCTCAAAACAATTTGTTCCGTGCAGAGAGAGAGAGAGCCCGATATCCTTGGTCCCCTAAGTGTGGTTCAGGAGGGCGGTGGGCACTCATTGTAGAGAGAGAGTTGGGATTCTGCAGACCCTGCCCTGGTTCTGTAGAGAGACAGCTCCAGATCCTGTGCTCTTTGGTAGGTGGGGCAGGTTAATATTGGTTTCTTATTGCGACTTTTCTCTTCTCTCTTGGTGGTAGGTGAAGTATTACAATGCTGAGTGCTACGAGGTGAACAGATTCAATGAGGCCATAGTGAAATACCAGGTGATAACTTCCTCATGATGCTGTCTCTCTCCGCAGTAAGGTTCCTACATAAAGAATGTCTCCCAAAATTAGTTTCTCTCTCTCCTGCAAGAAGGGACAGACAGAGAGAGTGGTCAGAGAGAGAGAGAGTGTGTGTGTGTGTGTGTGTGTGTGTGTGTGTGTGTGTGTGTGTGTGTGCGCGCAGAGAGAGTGCTCAGTGTGTGTGTGTGTCTCTTCTCTGCAGTAAGGTTCATACATAAAGAATGTCTCCCAAAATTAGTTTCTCTCTCTCCTGCAGGAAGGGACAGACAGAGAGAGTGGTCAGAGAGAGAGAGAGTGTGTGTGTGTGTGTGTGTGTGTGTGTGCGCGCAGAGAGAGTGCTCAGTGTGTGTGTGTGTGTGTGCGCGCGCAGAGAGAGTGCTCAGTGTGTGTGTGTGTGCGCGCGCGTGTGCAGAGAGAGTGCTCAGTATGTGTGTGTGTGTGTGTGTGTGCGTGTGCGCAGAGAGAGTGCTCAGTGTGTGTGTGTGTGTGTGTGTGCGCGCGCGCAGAGAGAGTGCTCAGTGTGTGTGTGTGTGTGTGCGCGCGCGCAGAGAGAGTGCTCAGTGTGTGTGTGTGCGCATGCAGAGAGAGTGCTCAGTGTGTGTGTGTGTGCGCATGCAGAGAGAGTGCTCAGTGTGTGTGTCTCTCCTCTGCAGTAAGGTTCATACATAAAGAATGTCTCCCCAAAATTAGTTTCTCTCTCTCCTGCAGGAAGGGACAGACAGAGAGAGTGCTCAGAGAGAGAGAGTGTGGGTGCGTGTGTGTGTGTGTGCACGCAGAGAGAGTGCTCAGTGTGTGTGTGTCTTCTCTGCAGTACGGTACATACACAGACGTTCTCCCAAAGTCTCTGTGAGGCCCCAATGAGCAGTTCTTGACTCCTGCCAGCAGAGGAACTTATGGGATCTGTTCAGTCCTCCCCACCTTAGTGGTCCACTTCCTGCTGGCAGCCATCTGCTTTTCCTGTCTGGACACATGCACATTCCACGACTCCAGTCTGCACTTGGCCAGAGCTTGATCCTACATCATTGTCCTATGTTTTGTATTCCTGTTTGGTCCTAGCTTACTTAAGAACATAAGAAGTTGCCGTACTGGTTCAGAGTGAGGGTCCATCAAGTCCAGTCTCCTACTTCCAATAATGGCAAATACCTAAACCGGACTGGGTGGTGGTCTCCACGGATGCCAGTCTCACAGGTTGGGGGACCGTGTGCTTGGGACACTTGACTCAAGGGCTTTGCTCTCCAAGGCAGAA
Source organism: Rhinatrema bivittatum (assembly GCF_901001135.1). Lineage (NCBI taxonomy): Eukaryota > Metazoa > Chordata > Amphibia > Gymnophiona > Rhinatrematidae > Rhinatrema > Rhinatrema bivittatum. The sequence continues at coordinate 8,641,261 of NC_042620.1, forward strand.
GTCCTGGTCCATCAATCATCTAGAGATGAGGGTGGTCTGGCAAGACCTGGAAGCCTTCCTTCCACTGGTCAGGGGGCAGATGGTTCGTGTATTCTCAGACATCAATCACCAAAGCGGAACGAAGAGTCAGGCAGTGGCACTGGAAGCTCGACGGTTGTTTGTGTGTGGGCGGAGCACCAACTCGAGGGCATAGTGGCTTCACACGTGACAGGTGTCAACAACGTGCAGGCAGATTTCCTCAGCAGGCAACAACTGGACCCAGGGGAATGGGAGTTGTCCCTGGAAGCTTGGAATCGCATCTGGGCCAGGTGGGATCTCATGGTGACTCGAAGCAACGTGAAGATGATGAGGTTTTTTCAGTCGCCAAAGGGAGGTTGGCTCAGTGGGCCTGGATGCTCTGGTGTATCTTTGGCTGACGAGTTCTTCTGTACGTGTTCCCTCCTTGTCCCCCTCGTCGGTCTTGTGCTGAGACGCATAGAGGTGCATCCCGGAACGGTGGTTCTGGTGGAGCCGGAGTGGCCATGTCGTCCGTGGTTCGCAGATCTAGTACAGCTCACGGTGGAGGAGCCTCTCAGACTGGCCCATCTTCTAGGGTTACTACATCAGGAGCCCGAATTCTCGGATCGGAAGGATTTCTTCTGTCTCGCAGCTTGGCCTTTGAGAGGCGACGGCTGTGACCGAAAGATTATTTGGAACAGGTCATTGCCATGCTCCTTCAGGCTAGGAGGCCTTCCACTTCCTTGGCGTATGTCAGGGTCTGGAGGGTTTTTTGAGTCATGGTGTTTGCAGCGGCAATTAGACCACCTGTCAGTGGATGTTCCCCATATTTTGGAGGTTTTTGCAAGAGGGATTGGCTAAGGGGCTAGCCTAGAGTTCACACACCGCATGCAGGTGTCTGCCTTGGGCTCACTCAGGGGAACGTGCCGAGGAAGGTCTCTGGTCACTCACCCGGATGTGATTAGATTCCTGAAAGGGGTGAAATTATGTCCTGATTGGAGTCTCCACATAGCTCTGCAGGGGCTTTGTCGGGCCCCATTCGGTGCGGAGAGTGACGTTGAAGGATTTAACTGTGAAGATGGTGCTTCTGGTGGCCAGCTGTTCTGCTAGACAGATTTTGGAGTGGCAGGCTTTGTATTGCATGGATCCATTTTTGAGGATTTACAATGACAAGGTCACATTGCGACTGATTTCCTCCTTTTTTGCTGAAGGCGGTATCCTTGTTTCATCTTAATTAGTCGGTGGAGCTTCTGGGGTTTCCGGAATGGTCGACAGATTCCTGTGGGCAGGGAGCTACACCCAATTAGACGTGCAGCGGATCCTGTTGCGGTATTTGGAGGTTACGAATGAGTTTCTCTGGTCTGATCACCTTTTTGTACTTTTTGGTGGAGTAAAGAAAGGAGACAAGGCCTCGAAGGCTACCATCTCTCGGTGGCTTAAGGAGGCTTATATTTGTAAAGGTTGCCAGGTGCCTGTGGGGCTTAGGGCACATTCCACAAGAGTGCAGGCGGCGTCCTGGGCTGAGTGTCAGCTGCTGTCACCCCAGGAGATTTGTAGGGTTGCGGTGTGGTCTTCGATTTATACTTTCTCCAGACATTGCCGGTTGGATGTGATGGCGCAAGACGAGGCATCCTTTACTGGGAGTTTTCTGTGCGTGGGTCTTTCGGGTTCCCGCCCAGTTTAGAGGTGCTTGGGTGCATCCCACTTGTCTGGACTGATCTGGATATGTTCAGGAAAGGAAAATTGGTTCTTACCTGCTGTCGCACAGGAGGGAAGGGTTAGGCCCGACCATCAAAGTTGGTTGATTCAATTATTAGAAATGTAGATAGCTGGGTGGCTGGTGGGCGTGAGGATCGCCTGGTAACATGCCTGCCTGGTGCGAAGGTGGCGGACCTCACGCGTCACCCAGATAGGATTTTAGACACTGCTGGGGAGGACCCGGCTGTCGTGGTACATGTGGGCACCAACGACATCGGAAAATGTGGGAGGGAGGTTCTGGAAGCCAAATTTAGGCACTTAGGTAGAAAGATTAAATCCAGAACTTCCAGGGTAGCTTTCTCTGAAATGCTTCCTGTTCCACGTGCAGGTCCCCAGAGGCAGACAGAGCTCCGGAGTCTCAATGCGTGGATGAGACGATGGTGCAAGGAAGAGGGATTCAGCTTTGTAAGGAACTGGGGAAACCTTTGGGGAAGGGGGAGACTTTTCCGAAAGGATGGGCTCCACCTTAACCAGAGTGGAACCAGACTGCTGGCGCTAACCTTTAAAAAGGAGATAGAGCAGCTTTTAAACTAGAACAAAGGGGAAAGCAGACAGTCACTCAGCAGTGCATGGTTCGGAGAAATGTATCCTTGAAGGATACTAATTGAAACAGGAGAGTTAGGGCATCCCAACAGAGAGGTTACAATAAAGCAAACGTAGTCCATGTGCGTATAAGTAAAGAATCACTTGAGCTAAAGATTGCCAAATTAACCCTAAGAACTGAAAAGCAGGTTGTTAATACAAACAAAAAACACACTTTGAAATTTTCTGTATGCCAATGCCAGAAGTCTAAGAAGTAAGATAGGACAGTTGGCATGTAAAGCAGAAATTGATGAGACTGACATAATTGGCATCACAGAGACTTGGTGGAAGGAGGATAACCAATGGGACAGTGCTATATCAGGGTACAAATTATATCGCAATGATAGGGAGGATCAACCAGGTGGGGGTGTGGCACTTTATGTCCGGGAGGGTATAGAGTCCAACAGGATAAAGATCATACAAGAGAGTAAATGCTCAGTAGAATCTAAATGGGTAGAAATCCCATGTATGTTGGGTAAGAGTATAGTGATAGGAGTATACTACCGTCCACCTGGACAAAATGGTCAGACAGATGATGAAATGCTAAGAGAAATCAGGGAAGCTAACCAATTTGGCAGTGCAATAATAATGGGAGATTTCAATTACCCCAATATTGACTGGGTAAATGTAACATCAGGACTTGCTAGAGACATAAAGTTCCTGGATGTAATAAATGACTGCTTCATGGAGCAATTGGTTCAGGAACCAACAAGAGAGGGAGCTATTTTTAGCTTTAATTCTTAGTGGAGCACAGGATTTGGTGAGAGAGGTAACGGTGGTGGGGCCACTTGGCAACAGTGATTATAACATGATCAAATTTAAAATAACTGAAAGGGGGCAATAAGTAAATCTATAGCTCTAACACTAATTTTCAAAAGGGAAACTTTGATAAAATGAGGAAAATAGTTGGAAAAAAACTGAAAGGTGCAGCTGCAAAGGTTAAAAGTGTTAAACAAGTATGGACATTGTTTAAAAATACAATCCTAGATGCACAGTCCAGATGTATTCCACGCATTAAGAAAGGTAGAAGGAAGGCAAAACGATTTACCGTCATGGTTAAAAGGTGAGGTGAAAGAGGCTATTTTAGCCAAAAAAAACATCCTTAAAAAATTGGAAAAGGATCCATCTGAAGGAAAATAAGATAAAGCATAAGCATTGTCAAGTTAAGTGTAAAACATTGATAAGACAGGTGAAGAGAGAATTTGAAATGAAGTTGCCATAGAGGCAAAAACTCATAATAAAAACTTTTTTAAATACATCTGAAGCAAGAAACATGTGAGGGAGTTGGGTTGGACCATTAGATGACCGAGGGGGTTAAAAGGGCTCTTAGGGAAGAATATAGGCCATTACAGAAAGATTAAATTAATTCTTTGCTTCCGTGTTTACTAATGAGGATGTTGGGGAGATACCAGTTCCGGAGATTGTTTTCAAGGGTGATGAGTCAGACGAAATGAACCAAATCACTGTGAACCTGGAAGATGCAGTAGGCCAGATTGACAAACTAAAGAGTAGCAAATCACCTGGACTGGATGGTATGCATCCTAGGGTACTGAAGGAACACAAAAATGAAATTTCAGATCTATTAGTTAAAATTTGTAACCTATCATTAAATCATCCATTGTGGTCTGAAGACTGGAGGGTAGCCAATGTAACCTCAATATTTAAAAGGGCTTCAGGGGCGATCCGGGTAACTATAGACCAGTGAGCCTGAGTTCAGTGCCGAGAAAAAAAGTGGAAACTATTCTAAAGATCAAAATCGTAGAGCATATAGAAAGACATAGTTTAATGGAACACAGTCAACATGAATTTACCCAAGGGAAGTCTTGCCTTACAAATCTGCTTCATTTTTTTGAAGGGGTTAATAAATATGTGGATAAAGGTGAACCAGTAGATGTAGTATATTTGGATTTTCAGAAGGCGTTTGACAAAGTCCCTCATGAGAGGCTTCTAAGAAAACTAAAAAGTCATGGGATAGGAGGCGATGTCCTTTCGTGGCTTACAAACTGGCTAAAAGACAGGAAACAGAGAGTAGGATTAAATGGTTAATTTTCTCAGTGGAAAAGGGTAAACAGTGGAGTGCCTCAGGGATCTGTATTTGGACCGGTGCTTTTCAATACATCTATAAATGATCTGGAAAGGAGTACGACGAGTGAGGTTATCAAATTTGCGGACGATACAAAATTATTCAGATTAGTTAAATCACAAGCAGATTGTGATACATTACAGGAGGACCTTGTGAGACTGGAAGTTTGGGCGTCCAAATGGCAGATGAAATTTAATGTGGACAAGTGCAAGGTGTTGCATATAGGGAAAAATAACCCTTGCTGTAGTTACACGATGTTAGATTCCATATTAGGAGCTACCACCCAGGAAAAAGATCTAGGCATCACAGTGGATAATACTTTAAAATCGTCGGCTCAGTGTGATGCAGCAGTCAAAAAAGCAAACAAAATGTTAGGAATTATTAGGAAGGGAATGATTAAAATGGAAAATGTCATAATGCCTCTATATCGCTCCATGGTGAAACCTTACCTTGAATACTGTGTACAATTCTGGTCGCCACATCTCAAAAAAGATATAATTGCGATGGAGAAGGTACAGAGAAGGGCGACCAAAATGATAAAGGGGATGGAGCAGCTCCCCTATGAGGAAAGGCTGAAGAGGTTAGGGCTGTTCAGCTTGGAGAAGAGATGGCTGAGGGGGGATATGATAGAGGTGTTTAAAATCATGAGAGGTCTAGAACAGGTAGATGTGACTCCGTTATTTACACTTTCGAATAATAGAAGGACTAGGGGGCATTCCCATGAAGTTAGCAAGTAGCACATTTAAGACTAATTGGAGATAATTCTTTTTCACTCAACGCACAATAAAGCTCTGGAATTTGTTGCCGGAGGATGTGGTTAGTGCAGTTTAGTGTAGCTGGGTTCAAAAAAAGGATTGGATAGTTCTTGGAGGAGAGTACATTACCTGCTATTAAGTTCACTTAGAGAATAGTCACTGCCATTAGCAATGGTTACGTGGAATAGACTTTTTTTGGGTACTTGCCAGGTTCTTATGGCCTGGATTGGCCACTGTTAGAAGCAGGATGCTGGGCTTGATGGACCCTTGGTCTGACCCAGCATGGCAATTTCTTATGTTGTTATGTAATTTTCATTCCTGTAATACCACAAATCAGTCCAGAGACCCATCCCGTCGATGCCGAAAGACTGATTTTCCTGCCACGTTTTTCCTGCACAAACTTCTCTTGCTGGGCAGACTGGATGGGCCATTCGGTCTTCTTATGCCGTCATTTCTATGTTTCTATGTTTTTCGGGGCTGCTTGGCAGTGTGTACATAGTTTTCTGATACGTTGGTTTGGACACGTTAGAGCTCCAGTTGATGGGATTTTCCAGTCCCACTGTTACTGTCGCCCAATAGAGGGGTTTAAAGATTAATCTTGGCTTGGGTACAGGTCAGTACTGAGGGACTGCAGGTGGCGCTCTCGGTTATGTAGCAGTGCCTCAAAGTTTTGTTCTCTGTCTCCATCTGCTGGTGGGAGAGGCCGCCACTCGTTTCTGTTTTGTATATAGTGCGGAGTTGTTGCAGGTTTTCAGTGCATTTTGCTTATGTTAAATTTGGGAAATGAGTTTTTGGGCAACTTCTTCTTCTGGCTCGTTGGAGGGGAGGGTGTTTGCTTAGAAGCTTATGGTTGCTGCTGTCATCTTGGCTTGGGTAAAGGTCAATACTGGGGACTGCAGGAGGCACACTGGGTTATGTACAGTGTCAGTGAAACTATCTCTGTCTCCATCTGCTGGCAGGGAGGCAAAACCCAGGAGTCTGGACTGATCTGTGGTACTACAGGAACGAAACTTCCCCTGGTGAATCCATGCTGCCTCTGGTCCAGCAGTTCCTCTGACTGTAGATAGTTCTCTATCCTTTCCTTCAACAGTGACTCCATTACTTTTCCCACCACCGAGGTGAGGCTAACCGGTCTGTAGTTACCAGCCTCCTCTCTGCTCCCACTCTTGTGAAGCGGGACCACCACCGCTCTTCTCCAATCACTCGGCACCACTCCCGTTCCCAGGGATCTATTGAACAGGTCACACAGCGGAGCCGCCAGCTCATCTCTGAGCTCCCTCAGTATCCTGGGATGAACCTCATCAGGCCCCATGGCTTTGTCCACTTTCAGTTTCCCCAGCTCTTCCCAATCATTCTCCTCTGTAAATGGAGTTACACCTACTACTCCACTCCCCTCCAGTTTCTTGTTAACTAGCGATGGTCCTTCTCCAGGGTCCTCTAAAGTGAACGCCGAACTGAAGTATTCATTTAATTGTCCCATCCCCTTTATCATTTTGGTCGCCCTTCTCTGTACTTTCCTCAGTGCAAGTATATCATTTTTAGGTTGCAGCGACCAGAAGGTGCGGTCTCACCATGGAGCGATTCAGAAGTACCATGACATTCTGGAGTCCATATTCAGTAGCACATTTAGTGAACAAGTTATCCAGGTAAAGTCAGCTGGATAACTTGTCCCGTATGTTCAGCCGGCCCCGCCTCAGAGTTGAGCATTCTACAATCCTCCCATACTTGCATTATCACAATTCTGCATAGTAAAAGGAGCTGTAATGTGATGGGTTCAAATTTTGAGGATAATAAGAATGATTAGCATCTTTTATTACAACTACGTTTGGACTAAAGAATGAAAATCGCACTAGTAGATAGCATTAGCACTAGACTGACCCTGGGATCTGATCCTGTATTTCCAATCTTTGCAGATCTCGGAGTGGAAAGTTAATGCCAGTCTGGCCATGTTAAATCAAACCCAGAACCTGATCATTGGCCTGGGCCTGCTGTCTGGATCCTTGCTCTGTGCTTACTTTGTCACTGAGAACAAGTTCCAGGTGAGTTGTGCTTCTTCTCTCCCTAAGTTGCTGACATTGTGATGGGACTCGGCTGGATGCTCTTAGGAGTGAACAGTCACCCGGGGACAGATGGAGAAACCTGTGATGCGATGCCTGCAGGTCAACCCAACATCCCTGTCACGTGCTGAACTCAACACTCCCATCCCTGACACACATGGAACCCAACATACCCATCACATGAGGAACAAAACATCCCTTTGGCAGGCTCCACTTCCAGACACGCATAGCTTCAGAAGTGGAAGCCAGCACCACTCTGCTGTTCCTACCTCGACACGCAAGGCACCCAGCACCTTCCGTAGTAAACAGTGAGCACAGCTGGGATAATATTTCTTGGGCGCTTTTTTTTCTGCTCTCTCGCCTCACAGGTGGGTGACTTTGTGCTCTTCGGGACATACATCATCCAGCTCTACACTCCTCTCAACTGGTTTGGAACCTATTAT